>NC_057797.1:53262525-53275432 GCF_018294505.1 Triticum aestivum | reverse complement strand
GCCGCCGCCGCCGGCACCTGGAGGGGGGAAACGGACGCGTCGGGTCTACACGGAGTGGATGTAGCTGTGGGTTTGGCCCGGATGTTGCTTCCCGGTGTCCCTCTGGGCCGACCTAACACAACCGGGTGGAGAGGTCCACTGGTCAAAGCCCGTCCGTGCAAAGTCAAAGGGCTAGATCCCGTGGTCAAACGCTACAGGGTTAGGCAGGACGGGGGCCCTGGGGGGGTAGCAATGCCACCGGAGCGTCGTACCGGGCCCTCATACATGCGGGGTGGTGTTGTGGCATGTCCGAAGAGGCGGCACGCGTCTCCGGGTTGTGGCCCCCCTCACGGACGGCAATGAAACGGTAGTAGACGTTGTGCGGTAACGATGCAGCGTGAATATTATTAAATACTTGGAGCGCGATAAAATCATGAGTTTTTTACACAACGTGGGCACATGTGCTATAGGACTGATGGTAATTTTTCATAATTTTTTGTGATGGAGAAGTATCTAAACACTTCCCTCTACGCGGATTGCTCTTCGCACGTCTACGACTGTGGCCGGCGGCCTTCGGGGGCTAGCATACCGTCAAATCTTGCGTAGGCAGCCTCTCACAAATCTGGAAGTGTTGAGGCGGTTGCAAACGCCCAGCACGCGTCTCCGGGGTGTGCCCCCCCCCCCTCACGGACGCCGCCGCCGCCGGCGCCTGGAGGGGGGAAACGAACGCGTCGGGTCTACACGGAGTGGATGTAGCTGTGGGTTTGGCCCGGATGTTGCTTCCCGGTGTCCCTCTGGGCCGACCTAACACAACCGGGTGGAGAGGTCCACTGGTCAAAGCCCGTCCGTGCAAAGTCAAAGGGCTAGATCCCGTGGTCAAACGCTACAGGGTTAGGCGGGACGGGGGCCCTGGGGGGTAGCAATGCCACCGGAGCGTCGTACCGGGCCCTCATACATGCGGGGTGGTGTTGTGGCATGTCCGAAGAGGCGGCACGCGTCTCCGGGTTGTGGCCCCCCTCACGGACGGCAATGAAACGGTAGTAGACGTTCTGCGGTAACGATGCAGCGTGAATATTATTAAATACTTGGAGCGCGATAAAATCAAGAGTTTTTTACACAACGTGGGCACATGTGCTATAGGACTGATGGTAATTTTTCATAATTTTTTGTGATGGAGAAGTATCTGAACACTTCCCTCTACGCGGATTGCTCTTCGCACGTCTACGACTGTGGCCCGCGGCCTCCGGGGGCTAGCATACCGTCAAATCTTGCGTAGGCGGCCTCTCACAAATCTGGAAGTGTTGAGGCGGTTGCAAACGCCCAGCACGCGTCTCCGGGGTGTGCCCCCCCCTCACGAACGCCGCCGCCGCCGGCACCTGGAGGGGGGAAACGGACGCGTCGGGTCTACACGGAGTGGATGTATCTGTGGGTTTGGCCCGGATGTTGCTTCCCGGTGTCCCTCTGGGCCGACCTAACACAACCGGGTGGAGAGGTCCACTTGTCAAAGCCCATCCGTGCAAAGTCAAAGGGCTAGATCCCGTGGTCAAACGCTACAGGGTTAGGCGGGACGGGGGCCCTGGGGGGGTAGCAATGCCACCGGAGCGTCGTACCGGGCCCTCATACATGTGGGGTGGTGTTGTGGCATGTCCGAAGAGGCGGCACGCGTCTCCGGGTTGTGGCCCCCCTCACGGACGGCAATGAAACGGTAGTAGACGTTCTGCGGTAACGATGCAGCGTGAATATTATTAAATACTTGGAGCGCGATAAAATCATGAGTTTTTTACACAACATGGGCACATGTGCTATAGGACTGATGGTAATTTTTCATAATTTTTTATGATGGAGAAGTATCTGAACACTTCCCTCTACGTGGATTGCTCTTCGCACGTCTACGACTGTGGCCGGCGGCCTTCGGGGGCTAGCATACCGTCAAATCTTGCGTAGGCGGCCTCTCACAAATCTGGAAGTGTTGAGGCGGTTGCAAACACCCAGCACGCGTCTCCGGGGTGTGCCCCCCCCTCACGGCCGCCGCCGCCGCCGGCACCTAGAGGGGGGAAACGGACGCGTCGGGTCTACACGGAGTGGATGTAGCTGTGGGTTTGGCCCGGATGTTGCTTCCCGGTGTCCCTCTGGGCCGACCTAACACAACCGGGTGGAGAGGTCCACTGGTCAAAGCCCGTCCGTGCAAAGTCAAAGGGCTAGATCCCGTGGTCAAACGCTACAGGGTTAGGCGGGACGGGGGCCCTGGGGGGGGTAGCAATGCCACCGGAGCGTCGTACCGGGCCCTCATACATGCGGGGTGGTGTTGTGGCATGTCCGAAGAGGCGGCACGCGTCTCCGGGTTGTGGCCCCCCTCACGGACGGCAATGAAACGGTAGTAGATGTTCTGCGGTAACGATGCAGCGTGAATATTATTAAATACTTGGAGCGCGATAAAATCAAGAGTTTTTTACACAACGTGGGCACATGTGCTATAGGACTGATGGTAATTTTTCATATTTTTTTGTGATGGAGAAGTATCTGAACACTTCCCTCTACACGGATTGCTCTTCGCACGTCTACGACTGTGGCCGGCGGCCTCCGGGGGCTAGCATACCGTCAAATCTTGCGTAGGCGGCCTCTCACAAGTCTGGAAGTGTTGAGGCGGTTGCAAACGCCCAACACGCGTCTCCGGGGTGTGCCCCCCCTCACGGAAGCCGCCGCCGCCGGCACCTTGAGGGGGGAAACGGACGCGTCGGGTCTACACGGAGTGGATGTAGCTGTGGGCCTGGCCCGGATGTTGCTCCAAAGTGTTCCTCTGGGCCGACCTAACACAACCGGGTGGAGAGGTCCACTGGTCAAAGCCCGTCCGTGCAAAGTCAAAGGGCTAGATCCCGTGGTCAAACGCTACATGGTTAGGCAAGACGGGGGCCCTGGGGGGTAGCAATGCCATCGGAGCGTCGTACCGGGCCCTCATACATGCGGGGTGGTGTTGTGGCATGTCCGAAGAGGCGGCACGCGTCTCCGGGTTGTGGCCCCCCTCACTGACGGCAATGAAAGGGTAGTAGACGTTCTGCGGTAACGATGCAGCGTGAATATTATTAAATACTTGGAGCGCGATAAAATCATGAGTTTTTTACACAACGTGGGCACATGTGCTATAGGACTGATGGTAATTTTTCATAATTTTTTGTGATGGAGAAGTATCTGAACACTTCCCTCTACGCGGATTGCTCTTCGCACGTCTACGACTGTGGCCGGCGGCCTCCGGGGGCTAGCATACCGTCAAATCTTGCGTAGGCGGCCTCTCACAAATTTGGAAGTGTTGAGGCAGTTGCAAACGCCCAGCACGCGTCTCCGGGGTGTGCCCCCCCCCCTCACGGACGCCGCCGCCGCCGGCACCTCGAGGGGGGAAACGGACGCGTCGGGTCTACACGGAGTGGATGTAGCTGTGGGTTTGGCCCGGATGTTGCTTCCCGGTGTCCCTCTGGGCCGACCTAACACAACCGGGTGGAGAGGTCCACTGGTCAAAGCCCGTCCGTGCAAAGTCAAAGGGCTAGATCCCGTGGTCAAACGCTACAGGGTTAGGCGGGACGGGGGCCCTGGGGGGGTAGCAATGCCACCGGAGCGTCGTACCGGGCCCTCATACATGCGGGGTGGTGTTGTGGCATGTCCGAAGAGGCGGCACGCGTCTCCGGGTTGTGGCCCCCCTCACGGACGGCAATGAAACGGTAGTATACGTTCTGCGGTAACGATGCAGCGTGAATATTATTAAATACTTGGAGCGCGATAAAATCATGAGTTTTTTACACAACGTGGGCACATGTGCTATAGGACTGATGGTAATTTTTCATAATTTTTTGTGATGGAGAAGTATCTGAACACTTCCCTCTACGCGGATTGCTCTTCGCACGTCTACGACTGTGGCCGGCGGCCTCCGAGGGCTAGCATACCGTCAAATCTTGCGTAGGCGGCCTCTCACAAATCTGGAAGTGTTGAGGCGGTTGCAAACGCCCAGCACGCGTCTCCGGGGTGTGCCCCCCCCCCCTCACGGACGCCGCCGCCGCCGGCACCTTGAGGGGGGAAACGGACGCGTCGGGTCTACACGGAGTGGATGTAGCTGTGGGTTTGGCCCGGATGTTGCTTCCCGGTGTCCCTCTGGGCCGACCTAACACAACCGGGTGGAGAGGTCCACTGGTCAAAGCCCGTCCGTGCAAAGTCAAAGGGCTAGATCCCGTGGTCAAACGCTACAGGGTTAGGCGGGACGGGGGCCCTGGGGGGGTAGCAATGCCACCGGAGCGTCGTACCGGGCCCTCATACATGCGGGGTGGTGTTGTGGCATGTCCGAAGAGGCGACACGTGTCTCCGGGTTGTGGCCCCCCTCACGGACGGCAATGAAACGGTAGTAGACGTTCTGCGGTAACGATGCAGCGTGAATATTATTAAATACTTGGAGCGCGATAAAATCATGAGTTTTTTACACAACGTGGGCACATGTGCTATAGGACTGATGGTAATTTTTTATAATTTTTTGTGATGGAGAAGTATCTAAACACTTCCCTCTACGCGGATTGCTCTTCGCACGTCTACGACTGTGGCCGGCGGCCTTCGGGGGCTAGCATACCGTCAAATCTTGCGTAGGCGGCCTCTCACAAATCTGGAAGTGTTGAGGCGGTTGCAAACGCCCAGCACGCGTCTCCGGGGTGTGCCCCCCCCCCTCACGGACGCCGCCGCCGCCGGCACCTAGAGGGGGGAAACGGACGCGTCGGGTCTACACGGAGTGGATGTAGCTGTGGGTTTGGCCCGGATGTTGCTTCCCGGTGTCCCTCTGGGCCGACCTAACACAACCGGGTGGAGAGGTCCACTGGTCAAAGCCCGTCCGTGCAAAGTCAAAGGGCTAGATCCCGTGGTCAAACGCTACAGGGTTAGGCGGGACGGGGGCCCTGGGGGGGTAGCAATGCCACCGGAGCGTCGTACCGGGCCCTCATACATGCGGGGTGGTGTTGTGGCATGTCCGAAGAGGCGGCACGCGTCTCCGGGTTGTGGCCCCCCTCACGGACGGCAATGAAACGGTAGTAGATGTTCTGCGGTAACGATGCAGCGTGAATATTATTAAATACTTGGAGCGCGATAAAATCAAGAGTTTTTTACACAACGTGGGCACATGTGCTATAGGACTGATGGTAATTTTTCATATTTTTTTGTGATGGAGAAGTATCTGAACACTTCCCTCTACACGGATTGCTCTTCGCACGTCTACGACTGTGGCCGGCGGCCTCCGGGGGCTAGCATACCGTCAAATCTTGCGTAGGCGGCCTCTCACAAGTCTGGAAGAGTTGAGGCGGTTGCAAACGCCCAACACGCATCTCCGGGGTGTGCCCCCCTCACGGAAGCCGCCGCCGGCGGCACCTGGAGGGGGGAAACGGACGCGTCGGGTCTACACGGAGTGGATGTAGCTGTGGGCCTGGCCCGGATGTTGCTCCAAAGTGTTCCTCTGGGCCGACCTAAGACAACCGGGTGGAGAGGTCCACTGGTCAAAGCCCGTCCGTGCAAAGTCAAAGGGCTAGATCCCGTGGTCAAACGCTACATGGTTAGGCAAGACGGGGGCCCTGGGGGGTAGCAATGCCACCGGAGCGTCGTACCGGGCCCTCATACATGCGGGGTGGTGTTGTGGCATGTCCGAAGAGGCGGCACGCGTCTCCGGGTTGTGGCCCCCCTCACTGACGGCAATGAAAGGGTAGTAGACGTTCTGCGGTAACGATGCAGCGTGAATATTATTAAATACTTGGAGCGCGATAAAATCATGAGTTTTTTACACAACGTGGGCACATGTGCTATAGGACTGATGGTAATTTTTCATAATTTTTTGTGATGGAGAAGTATCTGAACACTTCCCTCTACGCGGATTGCTCTTCGCACGTCTACGACTGTGGCCGGCGGCCTCCGGGGGCTAGCATACCGTCAAATCTTGCGTAGGCGGCCTCTCACAAATTTGGAAGTGTTGAGGCAGTTGCAAACGCCCAGCACGCGTCTCCGGGGTGTGCCCCCCCCCCCTCACGGACGCCGCCGCCGCCGGCACCTCGAGGGGGGAAACGGACGCGTCGGGTCTACACGGAGTGGATGTAGCTGTGGGTTTGGCCCGGATGTTGCTTCCCGGTGTCCCTCTGGGCCGACCTAACACAACCGGGTGGAGAGGTCCACTGGTCAAAGCCCGTCCGTGCAAAGTCAAAGGGCTAGATCCCGTGGTCAAACGCTACAGGGTTAGGCGGGACGAGGGCCCTGGGGGGGTAGCAATGCCACCGGAGCGTCGTACCGGGCCCTCATACATGAGGGGTGGTGTTGTGGCATGTCCGAAGAGGCGGCACGCGTCTCCGGGTTGTGGCCCCCCTCACGGACGGCAATGAAACGGTAGTAGACGTTCTGCGGTAACAATGCAGCGTGAATATTATTAAATACTTGGAGCGCGATAAAATCATGAGTTTTTTACACAACGTGGGCACATGTGCTATAGGACTGATGGTAATTTTTCATAATTTTTTGTGATGGAGAAGTATCTGAACACTTCCCTCTACGCGGATTGCTCTTCGCACGTCTACGACTGTGGCCGGCGGCCTCCGTGGTCTAGCATACCGTCAAATCTTGCGTAGGCGGCCTCTCACAAATCTGGAAGTGTTGAGGCGGTTGCAAACGCCCAGCACGCGTCTCCGGGGTGTGCCCCCCCCCCTCACGGACGCCGCCGCCGCCGGCACCTGGAGGGGGGAAACGGACGCGTCGGGTCTACACGGAGTGGATGTAGCTGTGGGTTTGGCCCGGATGTTTCTTCCCGGTGTCCCTCTGGGCCGACCTAACACAACCGGGTGAAGAGGTCCACTGGTCAAAGCCCGTCCGTGCAAAGTCAAAGGGCTAGATCCCGTGGTCAAACGCTACAGGGTTAGGCGGGACGGGGGCCCTGGGGGGGTAGCAATGCCACCGGAGCGTCGTACCGGGCCCTCATACATGCGGGGTGGTGTTGTGGCATGTCCGAAGAGGCGACACGTGTCTCCGGGTTGTGGCCCCCCTCACGGACGGCAATGAAACGGTAGTAGACGTTGTGCGGTAACGATGCAGCGTGAATATTATTAAATACTTGGAGCGCGATAAAATCATGAGTTTTTTACACAACGTGGGCACATGTGCTATAGGACTGATGGTAATTTTTTATAATTTTTTGTGATGGAGAAGTATCTAAACACTTCCCTCTACGCGGATTGCTCTTCGCACGTCTACGACTGTGGCCGGCGGCCTTCGGGGGCTAGCATACCGTCAAATCTTGCGTAGGCGGCCTCTCACAAATCTGGAAGTGTTGAGGCGGTTGCAAACGCCCAGCACGCGTCTCCGCGGTGTGCCCCCCCCCTCACGGACGCCGCCGCCGCCGGCACCTGGAGGGGGGAAACGGACGCGTCGGGTCTACACGGAGTGGATGTAGTTGTGGGCCTGGCCCGGATGTTGCTCCAAAGTGTTCCTCTGGGCCGACCTAACACAACCGGGTGGAGAGGTCCACTGGTCAAAGCCCGTCCGTGCAAAGTCAAAGGGCTAGATCCCGTGGTCAAACGCTACAGGGTTAGGCAAGACGGGGGCCCTGTGGGGTAGCAATGCCACCGGAGCGTCGTACCGGGCCCTCATACATGCGGGGTGGTGTTGTGGCATGTCCGAAGAGGCGGCACGCGTCTCCGGGTTGTGGCCCCCCTCACGGACGGCAATGAAACGGTAGTAGACGTTCTGCGGTAACGATGCAGCGTGAATATTATTAAATACTTGGAGCGCGATAAAATCATGAGTTTTTTACACAACGTGGGCACATGTGCTATAGGACTGATGGTAATTTTTCATAATTTTTTGTGATGGAGAAGTATCTGAACACTTCCCTCTACGCGGATTGCTCTTCGCACGTCTACGACTGTGGCCGGCGGCCTCCGGGGGCTAGCATACCGTCAAATCTTGCGTAGGCGGCCTCTCACAAATCTGGAAGTGTTGAGGCGGTTGCAAACGCCCAGCACGCGTCTCCGGGGTGTGTGCCCCCCCCCTCACGGACGCCGCCGCCACCGGCACCTGGAGGGGGGAAACGGACGCGTCGGGTCTACACGGAGTGGATGTAGCTGTGGGTTTGGCCCGGATGTTGCTTCCCGGTGTCCCTCTGGGCTGACCTAACACAACCGGGTGGAGAGGTCCACTGGTCAAAGCCCGTCCATGCAAAGTCAAAGGTCTAGATCCCGTGGTCAAACGCTACAGGGTTAGGCGGGACGGGGGCCCTGGGGGGGTAGCAATGCCACCGGAGCGTCGTACCGGGCCCTCATACATGCGGGGTGGTGTTGTGGCATGTCCGAAGAGGCGGCACGCGTCTCCGGGTTGTGGCCCCCCTCACGGACGGCAATGAAACAGTAGTATACGTTCTGCGGTAACGATGCAGCGTGAATATTATTAAATACTTGGAGCGCGATAAAATCATGAGTTTTTTACACAACGTGGGCACATGTGCTATAGGACTGATGGTAATTTTTCATAATTTTTTGTGATGGAGAAGTAACTGAACACTTCCCTCTACGCGGATTGCTCTTCGCACGTCTACGACTGTGGCCGGCGTCCTCCGGGGGCTAGCATACCGTCAAATCTTGCGTAGGCGGCCTCTCACAAATCTGGAAGTGTTGAGGCGGTTGCAAACGCCCAGCACGCGTCTCCGGGGTGTGCCCCCCCCCTCACGGACGCCGCCGCCGCCGGCGCCTGGAGGGGGGAAACGGACGCGTCGGGTCTACACGGAGTGGATGTAGCTGTGGGTTTGGCCCGGATGTTGCTTCCCGGTGTCCCTCTGGGCCGACCTAACACAACCGGGTGGAGAGGTCCACTGGTCAAAGCCCGTCCGTGCAAAGTCAAAGGGCTAGATCCCGTGGTCAAACGCTACAGGGTTAGGCGGGACGGGGGCCCTGGGGGGTAGCAATGCCACCGGAGCATTGTACCGGGCCCTCATACATGCGGGGTGGTGTTGTGGCATGTCCGAAGAGGTGGCACGCGTCTCCGGGTTGTGGCCCCCCTCACGGACGGCAATGAAACGTTAGTAGACGTTCTGCGGTAACGATGCAGCGTGAATATTATTAAATACTTGGAGCATGATAAAATCATGAGTTTTTTACACAACGTGGGCACATGTGCTATAGGACTGATGGTAATTTTTCATAATTTTTTGTGATGGAGAAGTATCTGAACACTTCCCTCTACGCGGATTGCTCTTCGCACGTCTACGACTGTGGCCGGCGGCCTCCGGGGGCTAGCATACCGTCAAATCTTGCGTAGGTGGCCTCTCACAAATCTGGAAGTGTTGAGGCGGTTGCAAACGCCCAGCACGCGTCTCCGGGGTGTGCCCCCCCCCCTCACGGACGCCGCCGCCGCCGGCACCTGGAGGGGGGAAACGGACGCGTCGGGTCTACACGGAGTGGATGTAGCTGTGGGTTTGGCCCGGATGTTGCTTCCCGGTGTCCCTCTGGGCCGACCTAACACAACCGGGTGGAGAGGTCCACTGGTCAAAGCCCGTCCGTGCAAAGTCAAAGGGCTAGATCCCGTGGTGAAACGCTACAGGGTTAGGCGGGACGGGGGCCCTTGGGGTAGCAATGCCACCGGAGCGTCGTACCGGGCCCTCATACATGCGGGGTGGTGTTATGGCATGTCCGAAGAGGCAAAACGCGTCTCCGGGTTGTGGCCCCCCTCACGGACGGCAATGAAACGGTAGTAGACGTTCTGCGGTAACGATGCAGCGTGAATATTATTAAATACTTGGAGCGCGATAAAATCATGAGTTTTTTACACAACGTGGGCACATGTGCTTTAGGACTGATGGTAATTTTTCATAATTTTTTGTGATGGAGAAGTATCTGAACACTTCCCTCTATGCGGATTGCTCTTCCCACGTCTACGACTGTGGCCGGCGGCCTCCGGGGGCTAGCATACCGTCAAATCTTGCATAGGCGGCCTCTCACAAGTCTGGAAGTGCTGAGGCGGTTGCAAACGCCCAGCACGCGTCTCCGGGGTGTGCCCCCCCCTCACGGACGTCGCCGCCGCCGGCACCAGGAGGGGGGAAACGGACGCGTCGGGTCTACACGGAGTGGATGTAGCTGTGGGTTTGGCCCGGATGTTGCTTCCCGGTGTCCCTCTGGGCCGACCTAACACAACCGGGTGGAGAGGTCCACTGGTCAAAGCCCGTCCGTGCAAAGTCAAAGGGCTAGATCCCGTGGTCAAACACTACAGGGTTAGGCGGGACGGGGGCCCTGGGGGGGGGGGTAGCAATGCCACCGGAGCATCGTACCGGGCCCTCATACATGCGGGGTGGTGTTGTGGCATGTCCGAAGAGGTGGCACGCGTCTCCGGGTAGTGGCCCCCCTCACGGACGGCAATGAAACGTTAGTAGACGTTCTGCGGTAACGATGCAGCCTGAATATTATTAAATACTTGGAGCATGATAAAATCATGAGTTTTTTACACAACGTGGGCACATGTGCTATAGGACTGATGGTAATTTTTCATAATTTTTTGTGATGGAGAAGTATCTGAACACTTCCCTCTACGCGGATTGCTCTTCGCACGTCTACGACTGTGGCCGGCGGCCTCCGGGGGCTAGCATACCGTCAAATCTTGCGTAGGCGGCCTCTCACAAATCTGGAAGTGTTGAGGCGGTTGCAAACGCCCAGCACGCGTCTCCGGGGTGTGCCCCCCCCCTCACGGACGCCGCCGCCGCCGGCACCTGGAGGGGGGAAACGGACGCGTCGGGTCTACACGGAGTGGATGTAGCTGTGGGTTTGGCCCGGATGTTGCTTCCCGGTGTCCCTCTGGGCCGACCTAACACAACCGGGTGGAGAGGTCCACTGGTCAAAGCCCGTCCGTGCAAAGTCAAAGGGCTAGATCCCGTGGTGAAACGCTACAGGGTTAGGCGGGACGGGGGCCCTGGGGGTAGCAATGCCACCGGAGCGTCGTACCGGGCCCTCATACATGCGGGGTGGTGTTGTGGCATGTCCGAAGAGGCAAAACGCGTCTCCGGGTTGTGGCCCCCCTCACGGACGGCAATGAAACGGTAGTAGACGTTCTGCGGTAACGATGCAGCGTGAATATTATTAAATACTTGGAGCGCGATAAAATCATGAGTTTTTTACACAACGTGGGCACATGTGCTTTAGGACTGATGGTAATTTTTCATAATTTTTTGTGATGGAGAAGTATCTGAACACTTCCCTCTATGCGGATTGCTCTTCGCACGTCTACGACTGTGGCCGGTGGCCTCCGGGGGCTAGCATACCGTCAAATCTTGCGTAGGCGGCCTCTCACAAGTCTGGAAGTGCTGAGGCGGTTGCAAACGCCCAGCACGCGTCTCCGGGGTGTGCCCCCCCCCTCACGGACGTCGCCGCCGCCGGCACCAGGAGGGGGGAAACGGACGCGTCGGGTCTACACGGAGTGGATGTAGCTGTCGGTTTGGCCCGGATGTTGCTTCCCGGTGTCCCTCTGGGCCGACCTAACACAACAAGGTGGAGAGGTCCACTGGTCAAAGCACGTCCGTGCAAAGTCAAAGCGCTAGATCCCGTGGTCAAACGCTACTGGGTTAGGCGGGATGGGGGGCCTAGGGGGGTAGCAATGCCACCGGAGCGTCGTACCGGGCCCTCATACATGCGGGGTGGTGTTGTGGCATGTCCGAAGAGGCGGCACGCGTCTCCGGGTTGTGGCCCCCCTCACGGACGGCAATGAAACGGTAGTAGACATTCTGCGGTAATGATGCAGCGTGAATATTATTAAATACTTGGAGCGTGATAAAATCATGAGTTTTTTACACAACGTGGGCACATGTGCTATAGGACTGATGGTAATTTTTCATAATTTTTTGTGATGGAGAAGTATCTGAACACTTCCCTCTACGCGGATTGCTCTTCGCACGTCTACGACTGTGGCCGGCGGCCTCCGGGGGCTAGCATACCGTCAAATCTTGCGTAGGCGGCCTCTCACAAGTCTGGAAGTGTTGAGGCGGTTGCAAACGCCCAGCACGCGTCTCCGGGGTGTGCCCCCCCCCCTCACGGACGCCGCCGCCGCCGGCACCTGGAGGGGGGAAACAGACGCGTCGGGTCTACACGGAGTGGATGTAGCTGTCGGTTTGGCCCGGATGTTGCTCCAAAGTGTTCCTCTGGGCCGACCTAACACAACCGGGTGGAGAGGTCCACTGGTCAAAGCCCGTCCGTGCAAAGTCAAAGGGCTAGATCCCGTGGTCAAACGCCACAGGGTTAGGCGGGACGGGGGCCCTGGGGGGGTAGCAATGCCACCGGAGCGTCGTACCGAGCCCTCATACATGCGGGGTGGTGTTGTGGCATGTCCGTAGAGGCGGCACGCGTCTCCGGGTTGTGGCCCCCCTCACGGACGGCAATGAAACGGTAGTAGACGTTATGCGGTAACGATGCAGCGTGAATATTATTAAATACTTGGAGCGTGATAAAATCATGAGTTTTTTACACAACGTGGGCACATGTGCTATAGGACTGATGGTAATTATTCATAATTTTTTGTGATGGAGAAGTATCTGAACACTTTCCTCTACGCGGATTGCTCTTCGCACGTCTACGACTGTGGCCGGCGGCCTCCGGGGGCTAGCATACCGTCAAATCTTGCGTAGGCGGCCTCTCACAAGTCTGGAAGTGTTGAGGCGGTTGCAAACGCCCAGCACGCGTCTCCGGGGTGTGCCCCCCCCTCACGGACGCCGCCGCCGCCGGCACCTGGAGGGGGGAAACGGACGCGTCGGGTCTACACGGAGTGGATGTAGCTGTGGGCCTGGCCCGGATGTTGCTCCAAAGTGTTCCTCTGGGCCGACCTAACACAACCGGGTGGAGAGGTCCACTGGTCAAAGCCCGTCCGTGCAAAGTCAAAGGGCTAGATCCCGTGGTCAAACGCTACA
>NC_057797.1:53259685-53262330 GCF_018294505.1 Triticum aestivum | reverse complement strand
TCGTACCGGGCCCTCATACATGCGGGGTGGTGTTGTGGCATGTCCGAAGAGGCGGCACGCGTCTCCGGGTTGTGGCCACCCTCACGGACGGCAATGAAACGGTAGTAGACGTTCTGCGGTAACGATGCAACGTGAATATTATTAAATAATTGGAGCGTGATAAAATCATGAGTTTTTTACACAACGTGGGCACATGTGCTATAGGACTGATGGTAATTTTTCATAATTTTTTGTGATGGAGAAGTATCTGAACATTTCCCTCTACGCGGATTGCTCTTCGCACGTCTACGACTGTGGCCGGCGGCCTCCGGGGGCTAGCATACCGTCAAATCTTGCGTAGGCGGCCTCTCACAAGTCTGGAAGTGTTGAGGCGGTTGCAAACGCCCAGCACGCGTCTCCGGGGTGTGCCCCCCCCCTCACGGACGCCGCCGCCGCCGGCACCTGGAGGGGGGAAACGGACGCGTCGGGTCTACACGGAGTGGATGTAGCTGTCGGTTTGGCCCGGATGTTGCTCTAAAGTGTTCCTCTGGGCCGACCTAACACAACCGGGTGGAGAGGTCCACTGGTCAAAGCCCGTCCGTGCAAAGTCAAAGGGCTAGATCCCGTGGTCAAACGCTACAGGGTTAGGCGGGACGGGGGCCCTGGGGGGGTAGCAATGCCACCGGAGCGTCGTACCGAGCCCTCATACATGCGGGGTGGTGTTGTGGCATGTCCGGAGAGGCGGCACGCGTCTCCGGGTTGTGGCCCCCCTCACGGACGGCAATGAAACGTTAGTAGACGTTCTGCGGTAACGATGCAGCGTGAATATTATTAAATACTTGGAGCGTGATAAAATCATGAGTTTTTTACACAACGTGGGCACATGTGCTATAGGACTGATGGTAATTTTTCATAGTTTTTTGTGATGGAGAAGTATCTGAACACTTCCCTCTACGCGGATTGCTCTTCGCACGTCTACGACTGTGGCCGGCGTCCTCCAGGGGCTAGCATACCGTCAAATCTTGCGTAGGCGGCCTCTCACAAGTCTGGAAGTGTTGAGGCGGTTGCAAACGCCCAGCACGCGTCTCCGGGGTGTGCCCCCCCTCACGGACGCCGCCGCCGCCGGCACCTGGAGGGGGGAAACGGACGCGTCGGGTCTACACGGAGTGGATGTAGCTGTGGGCCTGGCCCGGATGTTGCTCCAAAGTGTTCCTCTGGGCCGACCTAACACAACCGGGTGGAGAGGTCCACTGGTCAAAGCCCGTCCGTGCAAAGTCAAAGGGCTAGATCCCGTGGTCAAACGCTACAGGGTTAGGCAGGACGGGGGCCCTGGGGGGGGGTAGCAATCCCACCGGAGCGTCGTACCGGGCCCTCATACATGCGGGGTGGTGTTGTGGCATGTCCGAAGAGGCGGCACGCGTCTCCGGGTTGTGGCCACCCTCACGGACGGCAATGAAACGGTAGTAGACGTTCTGCGGTAACGATGCAACGTGAATATTATTAAATAATTGGAGCGTGATAAAATCATGAGTTTTTTACACAACGTGGGCACATGTGCTATAGGACTGATGGTAATTTTTCATAATTTTTTGTGATGGAGAAGTATCTGAACATTTCCCTCTACGCGGATTGCTCTTCGCACGTCTACGATTGTGGCCGGCGGCCTCCGGGGGCTAGCATACCGTCAAATCTTGCGTAGGCGGCCTCTCACAAGTCTGGAAGTGTTGAGGCGGTTGCGAACGCCCAGCACGCGTCTCCGGGGTGTGCCCCCCCCCTCACGGACGCCGCCGCCGCCGGCACCTGGAGGGGGGAAACGGACGCGTCGGGTCTACACGGAGTGGGTGTAGCTGTTGGTTTGGCCCGGATGTTGCTCCAAAGTGTTCCTCTGGGCCGACCTAACACAACCGGGTGGAGAGGTCCACTGGTCAAAGCCCGTCCGTGCAAAGTCAAAGGGCTAGATCCCGTGGTCAAACGCTACAGGGTTAGGCGGGACGGGGGCCCTGGGGGGTAGCAATGCCACCGGAGCGTCGTACCGAGCCCTCATACATGCGGGGTGGTGTTGTGGCATGTCCGGAGAGGCGGCACGCGTCTCCGGGTTGTGGCCCCCCTCACGGACGGCAATGAAACGGTAGTAGACGTTCTGCGGTAACGATGCAGCGTGAATATTATTAAATACTTGGAGCGTGATAAAATCATGAGTTTTTTACACAACGTGGGCACATGTGCTATAGGACTGATGGTAATTTTTCATAGTTTTTTGTGATGGAGAAGTATCTGAACACTTCCCTCTACGCGGATTGCTCTTCGCACGTCTACGACTGTGGCCGGCGTCCTCCAGGGGCTAGCATACCGTCAAATCTTGCGTAGGCGGCCTCTCACAAGTCTGGAAGTGTTGAGGCGGTTGCAAACGCCCAGCACGCGTCTCCGGGGTGTGCCCCCCCCCTCACGGACGCCGCCGCCGCCGGCACCTGGAGGGGGGAAACGGACGCGTCGGGTCTACACGGAGTGGATGTAGCTGTGGGCCTGGCCCGGATGTTGCTCCAAAGTGTTCCTCTGGGCCGACCTAACACAACCGGGTGGAGAGGTCCACTTGTCAAAGCCCGTCCGTGCAAAGTCAAAGGGCTAGATCTCGTGGTCAAACACTACAGGGTTAGGCGGGACGGGGG
>NC_057797.1:53258574-53259595 GCF_018294505.1 Triticum aestivum | reverse complement strand
GGGGGGGTAGCAATCCCACCGGAGCGTCGTACCGGGCCCTCATACATGCGGGGTGGTGTTGTGGCATGTCCGAAGAGGCGACACGCGTCTCCGGGTTGTGGCCCCCCTCACGGACGGCAATGAAACGGTAGTAGACGTTCTGCGGTAACGATGCCGGCGGCCTCCGGGGGCTAGCATACCGTCAAATCTTGTGTAGGCGGCCTCTCACAAGTGTAGAAGTGTTGAGGCGGTTACAAACGCCCAGCACGCATCTCCGGGGTGTGCCCCCCCCTCACGGACGGCGTCGCTGCCGGCACCTGGAGGGGGGAAACGGACGCGTCGGGTCTACACGGAGTGGATGTTGCTCCCGGGTGTCCCTATGGGCCGACCTGACACAACCTGTGGCCCCGCTCACGGTCGGCGATGACACGGTAGTAGACAGATCAGGCGCTCGTATAGTTACCGGATCAGGCACTCGGTAACGGTACCCCTCAGTCAGTTGCTCTCCTATGTATCACCTTTCGCGAGACCATAGAAAATATTTATATTATAGTGAAATGTTGCTGACCATAGAAAAAATTCGGTTCAAAAAAAAATTCAAGAACGTGTATTTGAAAATATTTAATATGTACGTACAAATATTTTATATGTATATGAAACTTTTCAATGCGTATGAAAATAATATACACTAAAAATATATTTGAAGATAGCTAATAATATATGCTGTAATTAACATGTATACGACTAGTTTGTAATTAACATGTATAAAAAAAGAAATAAACCTATGCCTACGGCTTAGCCGTCGGCATATATGCCACGTGGCATTATTTATATATGCCGACGGCTAAGCCGTCGGCATAGGGCGCCTTATCCACTCGCCGGTCAACCCGCGCGCAGCCTCATCCACTCATTCTCTCCTCCACTCGCCGCTCAACCCCGGCCGCACCGTCCGCCGACCCGCCGCCGCTCCAACCGCGCCGCTCCTCGCCGCCCGCTCCACCCGCGCCCCTCCCCTTCCCTCGCCCCTCCCCGCCTCCACCCC